>NC_089812.1:39438971-39448971 GCF_029633855.1 Hoplias malabaricus | reverse complement strand
CCTGATGGTGTCTAATATATTGGAAGTGGGATGGTTGTCCAATTGCAATATATTCTGATGGTGTCAAATATATTGGAAGTGGGATGGTTATCCTGATGGTGTCTAATATATTGGAAGTGGGATGGTTGTCCAATTGCAATATATTCTGATGGTGTCAAATATATTGGAAGTGGGATGGTTGTCCAATTCCCATACATCCTGATGGTGTCAAATATATTGTAAGTGGGATAGTTGTCCAATTCCCCTATATCCTGATGGTGTCAAATATATTGGAAATGAGATGGTTGTCCAATTACCATACATCCTTATGGCTTCAAATATATTGTAAGTGGGATGCTTGTTCAATTACCATATATATTGTGTCAAATATGTTCAAAGTGGGATGGTGTCCCATCACTACATATTGTCATCAGAGCACGTTTTAGGAAAACATAATTGTAATGTCTAAAAATACATTTAGCCATATATCCCATGACTCCCTGATCTCATATCTGTCTTTGGAGTTGTAAAATTCTACTGTCCAAAATCCATATATTTTTTTTTGACTTGAATATATTGGAAGTAGGATTATCAGATCTCAGCTTCAGAACAACATAAGAGGTTTTTACAAACGGGTCTATCTTTGTCTGGGTCTATCTTACTCAGCGTGTGAGTTTGGAGAAGATTGGAGAGAATAAATATTTTCACTCAAAAAAACTAAAAGGGGTCCCCCTATGAGTTGTTTTTAAGTGAAAAAATTTATGTCCTCCAATCATCTCCAAACTCACACCCTGAGTTGATGACACTCAGACTTAGACGAAACTGGTCTTACTTTGAAGATATTTCACTCCTAAGCCAAGATCTGATAATCCAACTTCCAATATATTCCAGTCAAAAACATATATGGGTTTTTGACAGTAGAATTTTACACTTCTAATTACAGAAAAAGGATCAGAGGGACTTGGGCTGTATGGAAACATGTATTTTTTTTAACTATATAAAATGTTTTCCCAAAATGTATAAGTCTTTACTTTAACCATCCCAATTGCAATATATTTGACACAAGTGTTATATATTATATTTAAGCAGTACATTTCTTCGTAGATGTCTTTCAGTAACTGTAAAACATTTATTTTAATTATTTGTAATTTGCTAAGACACATGGAAGACCTTTACATCCCGAGGTAGTGATAGCTTACAACCTGGTCTCACACCTACTTGTGATATAGTCACATATATAGGAGACTGCAATTCATGCTGAAAATATGCGATATGTCACGAATTGCAGATTACTATATCACGAGTAGGTGTGAGACCGGGCTGTAGCTTAACATTACTGGCTGATGTAACTTTGCTAACTGACAAAGCGACACATTTATGTTATGATTAAAACCAATATTTAACAAAAAATATATTCATTAAACACATGAAAAGTGTTGTATTCTAATCAAATGATATTTAAACTCCCGCACGAGTTATGCACAGGGGCCGTGTCTTCATTAATTCAGACTTATTATCCTGGATTTAAGTCCTTTATAGAGTATTTAGTTATTTTTTATAACGTCTCTTCCTTACACATGTAAACAATCGTACACACACAAAAATGCGTGTATTTGTATAACTAAAAATGTGAGTCTGTAAACAAGTTTTAGTCCCCACACCGAGATTATATCCATCTACACACAGACAAAGAGAGAGTCCACCAGTTTCGCTACACTACACTTTGTTTGGGTTTTTATGTACTGTTTCTAATTCTATATTTTTGTTGTGATATCAGTTATAATTGAATATGTATTTTGTCTCGTTCACCAGTGATATTTTTCAGTTACTGTAGTTAAAACAGCATTTAACTAATCCATACGGGCCTACTTACATATTCATGATTGGATTTACATCACACACTGTAGCTGACACGAAACATAAATCCTTTGTGAACGTAGTCCCTACGTTTCATCTGAATTATTCATAACATAGTGAGCGAAGCACTGACCTATGGCTACGTTGAGCCCTACGTGAGCAGTGTGAAGACAGCAATATTAGTAAGCTGATCCCCATAGCAACTGGAAGTTAATTTTTCACAATAAAAAACCTCTGGTGTTTAGTACCTTAAAATTTGTAAACATGCATATTATTATATAACTTCATTCATAACATGCTCTAAAGCTTTTCATAATTGTATATCAAACAAACATCACTATTCTCTCACACTATGTGTGTGACACATACTGAGATTTGACATTGATAAATTATGTGCATTCTTTTAATAGCATACTGCTAAACAATACAGTGTCAATACAAACCCATGGTGAAATTAACTTTCCAGATCCTCCTCTTTCTGTAAACGTATTGTATGTTTAACGATACATTAAGTTACTCATGTTTTATTTAATTATGTGTATCTACTTCTATATATAAATTAAGAGAGGATAAATCTCCTTCAAAATGAAATTGAACAAAAAATTCTGAATTAAAAAAGGGCTTTTTCAGCAGTTCAGTGGTGGTTGAAGTGAGGGGTTTATATATATATATATATATATATATATATATATATATATATATATATATATATATATATATATATATGTGTGTGTGTGTGTGTGTGTGTGCTTTTAAACGTATTTATATATGTATAATGTTAATACAAAATCTCATAAAAAACATGGTCAAATCCAATACGCTTAGAGACCAACGACATTCCTTACACCTGGACCCCCATGACTACTGACGAAGAACACTCAGAAAAGTGACACTGAGCCTGCTGTGGGCCAACGCTGTTTTCTGACTGTGACTCTGAGCCGAGTGTAGTCAATTCACAAAAAACATTATAAGAACGCAGTACCAAAGCATGGCTCAATTTTGCATGTAGGTATTTGAGTATACACTAAGTAGGCTACAAGCTTATTGTTTTTAGTCCAATACACTTTATAAACTTGAATTCCTCTGTTTTTTTTTCATTTGTTTTAAATTATGCTCTAAACGTGTTGGATTCTCCGTGTTGACACGTAGCGTATAATTTCGTGTTAACACGTTAAGGTATTGACGCGTTATGAACGTGTTAACACGTTAAGTTTGTGTATTTCGTGAATCATGATGCTTTACTGCCACCAACTGGTGTATGGCGTTATTGCTGAAACAACATAAAGCCTTAACTTACCAAATAACGGAAACAATTCCAGTGTTTAATGTTCTGAACAATGTTTATGAGATTTTGTATAAACATTATACAAACATAATATTTATATAAACATAAATACGTTTAAAAGCGCACACAAACATAGATATATATACCCCTCACTTCAACCACCACTGAATTTACTGCTGAAAAAAGCCCTTTTTTAATTCAGATTTTTTTGTTCAATATAATTTTGAAGGAGATTTATCCTATCTTAACATATATAAGTATGTGGCCACAAATGGGTCCACAATTCCATTTAGACCTAACAGGTGGTGGTGGGGTCTTAGTTCCGAAAAGCCATTTAGTGGACAAAATAGCAGTTGCTTACCTCTTCGTAGTACCACACCATCCCAATCCACATATATGATACGCCGCTTGGTGGACCTTATCGGCCTAGCGCGCGGCGCCCCCTAGACGATTTACTTTGCAGAGCCCGGGGTCGGGTCCTGGGCACACGTGGTGAGAGCTAAAAATCCTCAAAGTTTGGGCCTTTTACCCGCACTTTTGCATCAATCCACCAGGTGGCTCCCGGAACGTCCCGATTCCAATATATTCCATTACAGGCAAATATATTGGGATTGGGATGGCGTATATATTTATCATTCGTTGAAGTGTTTTGTAATGTTTTTAATACTTTTAACATGCCCAACATCCATAGACATTAACATTTTTAAAGTGTTGGCTACTTTGATAAGGCAACACAAACGTCCTTTCACAAAGTTTCCAACTATCTTTGATATATGTATAATGCCAGTAAACCGACAAACACGTAACCACAGTGAGCCAGCCTGCCCTTCTGAAACTCTTGTCCGAACGCCTTACTTTCAAATTTTCAAGTTAGCTAATGTTACTGCTGCATTACTTAAGGTGGAAGCGAAAAATTTAAAAGCTTCTGAGCGAACACCAGTCAGAATGTCAACACTAGAACTATCAGGATTTTCATATACCCCCTTTTTCTACCAGAGGCTGCCAAATGGCAGTGCTGGGGTAATTTGCAACCCATTAGGCCACATTTTGTTATGTACATTAAGCCACTACTAGGTGCTAAAACGGGGGGATGGGTGATAGTGTGAACTGTGTTGACTGACAAAGCTCTGAGAGTCACAGCAGGCACAGACTTTCAGGAGTTTAGTTTAGGGCAACAGTCTCAACAAATAAAAAATATTTTGGTACTTTGGCAGTTTTCTCAGCTGCTGATAATTATTATTATAATCTTTCAAAAATATAATGAAATAATACTTGTTTATTTAGAATACACACAATAAAGAATTATTTAAGCTTTTTAGTTTATATTTGTTGATCTAATGCAGTATTATTTGATGTGAAACCTACAAAAACCTTGAGAAATATAAATAAAAAATTCAGTTAAGTAAAAATTGCTCAAAAATAGTATTTAAGTTTAATTTGAGTCATATTTACTTGTCAAGAAAAACACTTTGCCAATGGGGTGAGATATTTTGACTTAAAACAAGAAAAAATGTCCTGATAATATTCTTTTACTTGGGTTTTTAAATGTTTAAGTAAAAATGTCCTTTTTACAAGTAGCTGAGGGTTGTTTTTTGTATAAATTTATGTAAAAATATCTTTACCTATTGGCAGTTTTTCAAAAGACAAAAACTACTTAAAATAAGGTTACAACATATCAGAGCTATTTTGACTAATCAATATGCCACTTTTTGCACTGTGAAAACAATCCTACATTAGTACAAAGGAGGCAGTTTTTCAAAAGGCAAATTTACTTAAAATCTGAACTTTAGCTATTTTGACAAATCATCAGTGAGAAAACAATCCAAAATTAGTACAAAGGAGGCAGACTTGAGGTGTTTTGGAATTATAGTTCAAATAATGTCTTTGTGTGAGTTTTAGAGAAAGATGACTGCAGACACTGGAAAACTTGTTAATAAAGTGCATAAACTTTATATAATAAACTGCACCAAAGTAAATAGCCTATCTGGCTACATGCTGAGTGAAATAAAATAGAATAAACCTTTCTCACTATAGTACAATATTACAAATATACACGATGGAGGTAACTGAGATGGGTGTGTCAGTGTCAGTCAGGGTGTGTATTCCCTGCCACATACGCCGAGGGTCAGAGGAGGTAAAGTGCTCCTCAATCCAGAGTTTGTAGCAGTGCTTGGCTATAGCTGTTAGTCTCTTCATATTGCCAGGAACTCCAGTGGGCGGTACAAAGGACGCTTGTACCCTGAGCGCTTCTATGCTGAGGGATGCCATGCCAAGAAATCTCGGACCACCAGTCTTGTTTTTTGCCCTTCTTTTGTATGCATTAGGTTTCTCCATTTATGTGCATCTGCTTTTCTTTTTTCTGTAAATCAGGACCGGCGTTTGTAGCAGTGCTTGGCTATAGCTATTCCTCTCCTCAGGTTAGCTCTGGCCAAGCTGTATGCTTCCCGGCGTCCTGATCTGAAGGCAGCATCTCTGGCTTTGAGCAATGTGCGAACCTCTCTGTTTATCCAGGGCATTTGAATAGGGAATGTTAATTGTTATGGCAAACTTAAATTTAATGATTAAGTATCACCAGGAAGAAAGATCGATGCTCAAAGAATTCTTTGAGGAGAAGAGAGGAATAAGACAGACAGTCAAAGTCAGTCCACACAGTTGTTGATGTGTTTCAGGACAGAGTTAGTGTAGGTGTCCAAGTGGATGTGTGAGCCTGTGGAGGCTCGGGCAGCATACTCACTCCAGTCGGTGTGCTGGAACTGTTGCTGAAGGAAGGAGTCAGCCCCATCCATCCAGAACTTTACAGTTCTGGTTGAAGGCTTAATCCTCTGCATGACTGGAGTGTATTTGGGAAGCAGGAACAAAGGAAGATGATCGGAAAGTCCAAGATGGGGGTGGGGTGTTGTTTTGAAGCTGGTTAAAGTCGAACCAATGCTGAATCCGGTGTTTGTGCAGTGAATGTTAATTTCCAAAAGTGTCTGTCTGTCGTAACTGTAGTTCGCAAGAGTTATTTGCGCAAGAAAACTGCAGATAGCTAAGTACAGAAGTATAACATCACTAAAACCGGTAAGACGCTGAGCCTCGCAGTGTGATCGTGACGCCATCTTGGTCCTGGGAGACCAAGGACCATTTCCTATGGATATCAAGGTCCCAGAATCTGGAGGAAGAGAGGAGAGGCACGGAATCCACATTGCTCGAGGTACCCTGTAAAGTTTCCACAGTAAGTGGCGGTTTGGGGTCCCATGTCATCTGCTGGTGTGGGTCCACTGTATTTTCTGAGGTCCAAGGTCAACGCAGCCGCCTACCAGGGAGATTTAGATTACTTTATGCTTCCTTATGCTTCCAAGCGGGGTGGGTTAGTGCAGTGTGTAGTGCTGTTGAGAGCGAAGACACCCGCAAGTTCCACAGCACAAGCTCTTAGCACACGGCCAGGTACACCATCAGGGCCAGCTGCCTTCCGTGCATTCACTCTGCTCAGCATGCGACTGACGTCCGAAGTGGAAAGTACAAGTGGGTTGTCGTCGGTGGAGGATCGTTTATTGAAGATATCAATATCATCTGGTCGAAACGAGTGTAAAAGTTGTTCAGCTCATCAGGGAGTGAAGCACTGTTGGTACATGGAACAAAGCTAGTTGGTTTATAGTCAGTCAGGGTGTGTATTCCCTACCACATACGCCGAGGGTCAGAGGAGGTAAAGTGCTCCTCAATCCGGCGTTTGTAGCAGTGCTTGGATATAGCTATTAGTCTCTTCATATTGCCAGGAACTCCAGTGGGCGGTACAAAGGACGCTCGTACCCTGAGCGCTTCTATGCTGAGGGATGCCATGGTAAGAAATCTCAGACCACCAGTCTTGTTTTTTGCCCTTCTTTTGTACGCATTAGGTTTTTCCATTTATGTGCATCTGCTTTTGTTTTTTTTGTGAATCAGGACCGGCGTTTGTAGCAGTGCTTGGCTATAGCTATTCCTCTCCTCAGGTTAGCTCTGACCAAGCTGTATGCTTCCCGGCGTCCTGATCTGAAGGCAGCATCTCTGGCTTTGAGCAGAGTGCGAACCTCTCTGTTCATCCAGGGCTTCTGATTAGGGAATGTTAATTATTATGGCAAACTTAAAATTAGTGATTAAGTATCACCAGGAAGGAAGATTGACGCTCAAAGAATTCTTTGAGGAGAAGAGAGGAATAAGACAGACAGTCAAAGATTGCGTGAATCCGGTGTTTGTGCAGTGAATGTTAATTTCCAAAAGAGTCTGTCTCTTGTAGCTGTAGTTCGCAAGAGTTATTTGCGCAAGAAAACTGGAGATAGCTAAGTACAGAAGTATAACATCACTAAAACTGGTAAGACGCTGAGCCTCGCAGTGTGATCGCGATGCCATCTTGGTCCTGGGAGACCAAGGACCATTTCCTATAGAAATCAAGGTCCCAGAATCTGGAGGAAGAGAGGAGAGGCACGGAATCCACATTGCTCGAGGTACCCTGTAAAGTTTCCACAGTCAGTGGCGGTTTGGGGTCCCATGTCATCTGCTGGTGTGGGTCCACTGTATTTTCTGAGGTCCAAGGTCAACGCAGCCGCCTACCAGGGAGATTTAGATTACTTTATGCTTCCAAGCGAGGTGGGTTAGTGCAGTGTGTAGTGCTGTTGAGATAGCGTCCTCGGTGGATCTGTTGCAACGATAAGCAAACTGGTGTGGGTCCAGCGTAGCAGGCAGGCAGGATTTCAAGTGAGAAAGAACTAGTCTTTTAAAGCACTTGGAAATTATTGGGGTGAGTGCTACAGGTCGAAAGTCATTAAAGTCTGAAGCAGTAGAATGCTTAGGCACAGGCACAATAATGGCTGACTTAAAGATAGATGGTACAGCTGCCTGGGCAAGCGAAACATTAAAGATGTGAGCGAAGACACCCGCAAGTTCCACAGCACAAGCTCTTAGCACACGGCCAGGTACACCATCAGGGCAAGCTGCCTTCTGTGCATTCACTCTGCTCAGCATGTGACTGACGTCCGAATTGGAAAGTACAAGTGGGTTGTCGTCGGTGGAGGATCGTTTATTGAAGATATCAATATCATCTGGTCGAAACGAGCGTAGAAGTTGTTCAGCTCATCAGGGAGTGAAGCACTGTTGGTAGATGGAACAAAGCTAGTTGGTTTATAGTCAGTCAGGGTGTGTATTCCCTGCCACATACGCCGAGGGTCAGAGGAGGTAAAGTGCTCCTCAATCCGTCGTTTGTAGCAGTGCTTGGCTATAGCTATTAGTCTCTTCATATTGCCAGGGACTCCAGTGGGCGGTACAGAGGACGCTTGTACCCTGAGCGCTTGTTGATGCATTTCAGGACAGAGTTAGTGTAGGTGTCCAAGTGGATGTGTGAGCCTGTGCAGGCTCGGGCAGCATACTCACTCCAGTCGGTGTGCTGGAACTGTTGCTGAAGGAAGGAGTCAGCCCCATCCATCCAGAACTTTACAGTTCTGGTTGAAGGCTTAATCCTCTGCATGACTGGAGTGTATTTGGGAAGCAGGAACAAAGAAAGATGATCGGAAAGTCCAAGATGGGGGAGGGGTGTTGTTTTGAAGCTGGTTAAAGTCCAACCGATGCTGAATCCGGTGTTTGTGCAGTGAATGTTAATTTCCAAAAGTGTCTGTCTGTCGTAACTGTAGTTCGCAAGAGTTATTTGCGCAAGAAAACTGGAGATAGCTAAGTACAGAAGTATAACATCACTAAAACCGGTAAGACGCTGAGCCTCGCAGTGTGATCGCGATGCCATCTTGGTCCTGGAGGACCAAGGACCATTTCCTATAGAAATCAAGGTCCCAGAATCTGGAGGAAGAGAGGAGAGGCACGGAATCCACATTGTTCGAGCTACCCTGTAAAGTTTCCACAGTCAGTGGCGGTTTGGTGTCCCATGTCATCTGCTGGTGTGGGTCCACTTTATTTTCTGAGGTCCAAGGTCGACGCAGCCGCCTACCAGGGAGATTTAGATTACTTTATGCTTCCTTATGCTTCCAAGCGAGGTGGGTTAGTGCAGTGTGTAGTGCTGTTGAGATAGCGTCCTCGGTGGATCTGTTGCAACGATAAGCAAACTGGTGTGGGTCCAGCGTAGCAGGCAGGCAGGATTTCAAGTGAGAAAGAACTAGTCTTTTAAAGCACTTGGAAATTATTGAGGTGGGTTATGCAGTGTGTAGTTCTGTTGAGAGCGAAGACACCCGCAAGTTCCACAGCACAAGCACTCAGCACACGGCCAGGTACACCATCAGGGCCAGCTGCCTTCCGTGCATTCACTCTACTCAGCATGCGACTGACGTCCGAAGTGGAAAGTACAAGTGGGTTGTCATCGGTGGAGGATCGTTTATTGAAGATATCATTATCATCTGGTCGAAACGAGCGTAAAAGTTGTTCAGCTTATCAGGGAGTGAAGCACTGTTGGTAAATGGAACAAAGCTAGTTGGTTTATAGTCAGTCAGGGCGTGTATTCCCTGCCACGTACACCGAGGGTCAGAGGAGGTAAAGTGCTCCTCAATCCGGCATTTGTAGCAGTGCTTGGCTATAGCTATTAGTCTCTTCATATTGCCAGGAACTCCAGTGGGCGGTACAAAGGACGCTCGTACCCTGAGCGCTTCTATGCTGAGGGATGCCATGGTAAGAAATCTCAGACCACCAGTCTTGTTTTTTGCCCTTCTTTTGTACGCATTAGGTTTTTCCATTTATGTGCATCTGCTTTTGTTTTTTTTGTGAATCAGGACCGGCGTTTGTAGCAGTGCTTGGCTATAGCTATTCCTCTCCTCAGGTTAGCTCTGACCAAGCTGTATGCTTCCCTGCATCCTGATCTGAAGGCAGCATCTCTGGCTTTGAGCAGAGTGCGAACCTCTCTGTTCATCCAGGGCTTCTGATTAGGGAATG